>NW_028152479.1:0-43171 GCF_951799395.1 Argentina silus | reverse complement strand
CACACCACACCACACCACAACACACCACAACACACAACACACAACACAACAGCACCACACAACAGTACACAACACACCACACAACCACACAACACACCACAACACAACAACACACAACAGCACACCACAACACACAACAGTACACAACAACACCAACAACACACACCAGCACACCACAACACACAACAGTACACAACAACACACCACACCACACCACACCACACCACACCACACCACAACACACACCAGCACACCAAAGTTCAGAGTGACGGCCTGTTCACAGCCTAGTGGCAGCAATGGTGGAGGCAGGGGACTGACCAGACCAGTGGAGAGGAAGGCGATCTGAGAGGACTGGAGAAATAAATACAATCAATCAGAGCACAGGATGGTACGGTATACTGCTTTAAACCCATACCTCTCAGAGCCACGCGTCCAGGGGGGTCAGAAAGGGGAGGGGGGGGTATACCTCTCAGAACCACACGTCCAGGGGGGTCAGGAGGGGGAAGGGGGGGGGGGGAGTATACCTCTCAGAGCCAAGCGTCCAGGGGGGTCAGGAGCGAGGGGGGGGGGGTGGTATACCCATAGAGTTAGAAACACTAGAGGGGGCTCTCCCTAAAACGGTGCCCCCTGCAGCTGTTCAACTCTGTGGACATACCCCATGACTCAGTTTGGTGAGGCCGTCTGTCCCTCCATTCTCTGTGGTTGGTTGGTTGGTTGGTGTGTTTAGTCGGGTTGGGACGGTCCTGAACCGTAACGTAAGTCAGGACAACAACCTGACGGCAACCATAACAGTCAGGACAACAACCTGACGGCAACCATAACAGTCAGGACAACAACCTGACGACAACCATAACAGTCAGAACAGGTGGACACGTGTTGCTCTTTCCCGGCCTTCCTGTTTTATGTGGCTTTCTCAGAGTTCAAAGGTCAGACTGTATTTCTAGCAATAACCTGTAGCGCTACACAGACTGAAAGTGTTAGGATTAGGCCTGGGCCCAATTCCAAATCGGATCGACAACAGGATTAGGGAGGGGGTTGGCAGGGGTTGGGAGGGGCTAGGGAGGGGGCTGGGCGAGGGAGGGGGCTGGGCGAGGGAGGGAGGGGCTAGGGAGGGGGTTGGGAGGGGCGAGGGATGGGGTTGGGAGGGGCTAGGGAGGGGGCTGGGCAAGGGAGGGGCTAGGGAGGGGCTAGGGAGGGGGTTGGGAGGGGCGAGGGAGGGGGTTGGGATAGATTTGGAATTGGGAAATCAACGTCTACTGGACACATTGGATGTTGGATGCTACGGTGGGGAATGCCTGAACATGTGCACTTTAAAGCAGATGGGGGGAATGTTACATGTTTCAATGTCAAATGTTATTGTCGTTGTTCAAAGTAAGAGCCTTTCTGTACGTTCTTCTTCTCTTGGTGCCGTCTTTGTGAAGATGACCAAAGTGCTTCTTCTTTTTTTCTTTTTTTTTTTTTTAGCTGGAAAAGAATGTATGATCAGCACGTGCTTTAAAGAAAATACTGTTTGGTTTTATTTGGAAAATGCTTTAAAATGTGTGTTGATGTTGCTTTCCCCCCTTTCGGCGTCGTGCTTTGTGTCTTTGTTCTGTAAAGATGGCCACCTATGCTTTGTAGACGTGTGAGAGAAACATTTGCTGTGTTAAAAAGGAACATTTGAGTCTGACAGAACTGTATTTAGAATGGACTCTTTGCATTGTGATTCCGTTTTCGAAGGAAGTCTGCATATTTATGTTAAAGAAGGAAAAAAAAAAGTTTCTTGTGAGCTGGTCTGTTTATCAGGTCGAGATTTTTATAAGAAAAATAAAAATGGCCGCTGTCGTGTCATTCTCTTCACTTTATGACTCCTCCCTCCTCCTCACCATGACTCCTCCCTCCTCCTCACCATAACTCCTCCCTCCTCCTCACCATGACTCCCTCCTCCTCACCATGACTCCTTCCTCCTCACCATGACTCCTCCCACCTACTCACCATAACTCCTCCCTCCTCCTCACCATGACTCCTCCCTCCTCCTCACCATGACTCCTCCCTCCTCCTCACCATGACACCCTCCTCCTCACCATGACTCCTCCCTCCTCCTCACCATAACTCCTCCCTCCTCCTCACCATAACTCCTCCCTCCTCCTCACCATGACTCCTCCCTCCTCCTCACCATGACTCCTCCCTCCTACAACCACACTACTGACATGTCCTACTAGTGCTGTAGGTTCAACCACACTACTGACATGTCCTACTAGTGCTGTAGGTTCAACCACACTACTGACATGTCCTACTAGTGCTGTAGGTTCAACCACACTACTGACATGTCCTACTAGTGCTGTAGGGTCAACCACACTACTGACATGTCCTACTAGTTTTAGAAAGGCTGAACTCTGGTCATATGTGGCCAAATCTCAGCACCATCAGAAGGCTTCTTCATACATTTGATTATCCACTTCATTCCAGAACTCCACGGTTCTGTCTTCTCACACTGAAACCCAAGGAGAATATTGCTGTTATGATGCATTGATGTTACGGGCAATTTAAAAATTTTGTTAAAAAATGGGGCTGCTTTTCTAAATTGTGATTTCTATGGTTTTAATTTTGTATTATGTATGGTTGTGAATTGCAGGGCTCCCTTGTAAAAGAGACCTTGGTCTCAATGGGACTCCTTGCCAAAATACAGTTTAAATAAAAATGCTGTATATCTATATCTATATATATAGGACTCCACTCAGAGCAGCGTCAAAAAGTTTCTGGAAATACTTTCAAATATTTGAGTGTTGGTGTGAAACTGCCTAGAATGCCAGGTGGGCGGGGTTTGCACTTTTGGGACGATTCCATTGGTTCCATTGTGAACGTTGGAACACTACGATGATTCTGCCCCAGGTCGTCAGATAGAGGAGACAGCTGTCCAGATACAGTACAGCTACACCAGCTACAATATTAATATGTAACAAAATATAAACAATGTTATACTGGAGCTAGCAACGTGTGTGTGCAAACATTCTGTTTCTCAGAAACACACAGAGGCCTGAAAGGAAGGCTGATGAAGCGATAGTTGTACTTGTGGTTGAAGATAACAGTGTGAAGGGGGGGGGGGGGGGGGGGCAGATACAAATGCAGAGAGGAGGGGCTCCTGGACACCAAGGAACCATGGCAACGACTACCAATTCAGACTCTGGACTGACGAGCGTGGACCTTATGTGTGTGTGTATCTGTGTGCGTGTGCATGCAAGCAAGTGTGTGTGTGTGCATGCATATGTGCGTGTGTGTGTGAATGCGTGTGTGTATGAGTGGGTGCATGCACATGTGTGTGTGTGTGTGTGAATGCGTGTGTGCATGTATATGTTTGTGTGTGTGTGTATCTGTGTGCATGCTCGCAGGTAGGTGTGTGTGTGTGTGTGTGTGTGTGTGTGTACCTCCGACCTCCCCCCCTCACACCTCCCCTCCCCCCCTCACACCTCCCCTCCCCCCTCACACCTCCCCTCACACCTCACACCTCCCCCCTCACACCTCCCCTCCCCCCCTCACACCTCCCCTCCCCCCCTCACACCTACCTTCCCCCCCTCACACCTCCCCCCCTCACACCTCCCCTCCTCACACCTCCCCTCCCCCCTCACACCTCCCCTCCTCACACCTCCCCTCCCCCCTCACACCTCCCCTCCCCCCCTCACACCTCCCCCCTCACACCTCCCCTCCTCACACCTCCCCCCCTCACACCTCCCCCCTCACACCTCCCCTCCTCACACCTCCTCTCCCCCCCTCACACCTCCCCCCTCACACCTCCCCTCCTCACACCTCCCCCCCTCACACCTCCCCCCTCACACCTCCCCTCCCCCCCTCACACCTCCCCCCTTCACACCTCCCCCCTCACACCTCCCCTCCTCACACCTCCCCTCCCCCCCTCACACCTCCCCTCCCCCCTTCACACCTCCCCCCTCACACCTCCCCTCCTCACACCTCCCCCCCTCACACCTCCCCCCCTCACACCTCCCCTCCCCCCCTCACACCTCCCTTCCCCCCTCACACCTCTCCCCCTCACACCTCCCCCCTCACACCTCCCCTCCCCCCCTCACACCTCCCTTCCCCCCCTCACACCTACCTTCCCCCCTCCCACCTCCCCTCCCTCTTTCACACCTACCTTCCCCCCTCCTACCTCCCCTCCCCCTTTCACACCTCCCCTTCCCCCCTTCACACCTCAGATCACTGTTAAACATCAGCATCAGCAGCAGTTTTCAGATCACTGTTTCACAACTTCCGCTCTCAAACATTCTGTGCAGATGAGATGAGTAGATCCTGTGTGGAACTCAACATCAAGATTAGCTTCACGTCACACAGTGAGAGATGACTGAGGGAGATAACATCTGAACCACTGGCTGACAGGACGCCTGTTACTGCTCACACAGTGTTAGACACGGTGTAGGCGACCAACGGACAGACATCTTGGACCAGAATGGCTTCAGTCACAAAGCTGAGCATTCTACTGGCTGTTCTCATCAACACCATCCATGCAGACCAAGAAAGAATCATCATTGCAGTAGAAGGTAAAAATCATCATTTTGGAAATCCTATGGGGGGAAATTACTGTGTGATCTTCAAGTCCGTGGCTGAAGAGACCCTGCTGTTGTGGAACACATCTAACCCGTCACCTGAGAATTCTACACTGGCTGCAGACGTAAAGGATCGATTAAAAGCTAAATTCAAGAGTGACAATCAGACAGTTCTCTCTCTGAAGATCCACAATGTGACTCATTCAGACTCAGGGCTCTACAGGGTGGAGTGTTGGGAGTCTGGCAGAGTGTCACAGAACCACAGCGTCACACTCTCAGTCTGCAGTGATGAGAATATAAAGGAGATGTCCTGGGCTGTTGGAGAGACAGTAGACCTGCTGTGTGAGGGGGCAGCAGCAGGTGACCACCTGACTGTCCAATGGCTGAGGGGGAGGTGCAGAAACTGGGAGAGAATGTTTCTGGACGACAGCAGAACCCTGAACCCCCTGATGGAGGACCTAAGAGGCCGAGTACAGGTGGTTGACAACAGCTCCTCTCTCCGCATCATCAACTCCACCTTCAAAGACTTTGAGTATAATTACCGCTGTCTGGTCCTGCATGGACAGCGTTGTGTTGGCAGTCACATGATAACAGTGCTTTTCAGACCAGGATTAGTTCTAGGCTCACCGGGGAAGGAGGCTGTGCTGCCCTGCTTTCATCCTGACACCAATAGGACAGTGATGAGGTGGGGGACCCCTCATGGACTCCTCTACCCAGCATCACCATCTCAACACCTCTCTGAGGACGCCAGTGACCTCACTGACGGGGGGAAGCAGATGTACGTGCTGGACGGAGGAGTGACAGGGAATTACTCCCTGGTCGTCCCATCTCTGATGCTCAACCACACGGGGCATTATGCCTGTTATCAACATGACACTGACATGTACATCAACTTTTATCTTCTACTGGTCTGCCCCCACCGTGCCCCCGTTACAGCGTTCTACTCAGAGGGAGAGGAGGTGGTTCTCAGCTGTAACTCTCGTCTCAATGAGTCAGACGTGGTTCTGTGGTACAGACAGACTGCTCAGCATGATGGTGTCATTCTGGACTCAGACAGTTATTATCAAATTCCTGAAGATTTGATTGGACGAATCAATGTGTCTCACTCCTTTACCACCCTGGTCCTCTCTAACCTCTCACTGGAGGACAGTGGTCAGTACTGGTGTGCTGTCTATTATTGGGTATATTCTAAATATGTGTGTCTCTCATCAAACAAGACCATCCTAATCTATCAGGAGAAGGACCCCTTTGGCATCAACTCCATGTTCTATGCAGTGTGGTGTTCCCTGGTGAGCTGTGTTCTGCTGGGGATGGTCTGTGCTGTGGTCGCTGTGAACCTGAAGACCAGGAGAAGAGACCAGGCTTCTCAGAGGACCCTGAGGAGGAGACAGGAGGAGAGAGAGGAGGAGGAGAGAGGAGGAGAGAGAAGAGGAGAGAGAAGAGGAGAGAGAAGAGGAGAGAGAGGAGGGGAGAGAGGAGGAGAGAGAGGAGGTGATCGAGGAGGAGAGAGAAGAGGAGGGGAGAGAAGAGGAGAGAGAAGAGGAGAGAGAAGAGGAGAGAGAGGAGGGGAGAGAGGAGGAGAGAGAGGAGGTGATCGAGGAGGAGAGAGAAGAGGAGACCAGTATGTGAGCAGATGAGGCCAAATGTTAAAGCAAAGAAAATGTCTGCAACATAGACTTGATGTACGTGAGAGGAGGAGGGACTCCAAACTCTATAACATTCATGAGAGGATAATATGACCGTATGTCACTTGTATATGAAGTCTGATTCTTTTTAAATTGTATAAATTCACATTACAATTGCTTTTAACTAAATGTGACCTACTAATGCATTTGTTGCAATTATTTTATGATTTAGATTTATTAACTTGGTTGCAAAACTACTTTTCCAGAGCTCTAAAAACCAACAGAAAATATACTGTCAATGAAATAGTGGAAAAGGCAACAAATAATGAAATAATGGTTTTTAACATAAATGACCTAACTTGTTCTCAGAGTTGGTCAACTCTTGAGGTTCCATTAGGTAAATCCTATTTTAGTTGTAGTGCACCTCACTGCTGGAACAATCTGCAGAAAACATCTCAGTTGGAGTTCTGGTGCCGCTCATTTGTTGATTGAGGACCTCTTGAAGGATGTGATGGTTTCTCCTGATATATTGTGGTTTTATATCATGTATTGATGTCTGTATTTGACCGTGATGTATTTGTTCTGTGTTGTTTTGTAATTGTTTAGATATTGTGGAGAGGGTGAACCTGCAGAAGAGGCCTTGGTCTCAGTGTGTTTTCCTCTGTAGAAATAAAGGTTAAAAAAACAAAAAAGTATTTATGTATAAATGACTTAACATGCTATTGTTTGTTTGTTTGCTTTATGCACATTTCTGTTTCGCTTTTTCCTCAAATAAAATTAAAAAGAGAATTGAAATATTGTTTGTTAATCATTTGAAGCTGTCTGGCAAAACAAGAAAACATGTATTTTGCTCAGGGGAGCACTTAACCGGGCTGGGGACGCGGTGCTTTTCATGACAAGTTGTAATGGCTGAGTGTAATGAGTCATAATGACATAATCAAACGAGCTTGAGTGTTTAAATAAGTCCCCAGCTGTAGTCAATCATAGTCACTCATCAGGAGGTAAGAGGCCACAAAGCAAATGTGATTGACACAACTTTCTACATCATCAAAATGTGTAATTCAAGGTGCTGTATGTATATTTTTAACCCAGCAGATTTTGTCACATTTTCAGAAGTAAATAATAAATTCATAAAAGAACCAAACTTCATGAATGTTTTTTGTGACAAAGAAGTATGTGCTCCAATCAATCCATCACAGAAAAATAAGAGTTGTAGAAATTATTGGAAACTCAAGACTGCCATGACATACATGTTCTTTACAAGTGTATGTAAACTTCTGAACACAACTGTATATTATTGTAAACTGTGTGTA
The DNA here is from genome assembly GCF_951799395.1 of Argentina silus. Taxonomy (NCBI): domain Eukaryota; kingdom Metazoa; phylum Chordata; class Actinopteri; order Argentiniformes; family Argentinidae; genus Argentina; species Argentina silus. The sequence goes on along the minus strand of NW_028152479.1, from coordinate 35,698 downwards.
TGCAGGGCTGCCTTGTAAAAGAGACCTTGGTCTCAATGGGACTCCCTGTATGGTAAATTTAAAGACAATATAAGGGTTAGTAATCTCACACCTAGCGAAGAGATCACAGGAAAACAGACGGTCCTAGATCATTTGGAGAAGGCAGTAAAGAGGGGTGAGGTCACATCGAGGGGTTGGCTAGAGGTGAAGAAAACAAAGGATCAAAGCGGGAGGAAACAGGATAGAATTTAGAATACAACAACAAAGTTGTAAACAGCCAGGACAAAAGGCTTTTGAAAACAGCCTGGGTGTCAGCAAGGCCTGACCAGACCAATTGGCGCCAGCCCAATGGAAGGCACACACCTTGATTTCACCTTTATTTCAAAGTATTGTTACTTAAATTCTACGACACCTGCTAAAATAAAGGTTAAATAAAAATAAAATAAAAACTACTATATTCAAAAACCCAAATCAAGGTCGGTAATTAAAATGTAAATTAAAAAAACTTCAAGAAAATAAAAGGCTTCCTTTGTCCATCATTTAAACAAATAAGACACATTAAAACAAGGTACCGGGTGTATTTGACCAAACAAAACAAAAATAAAATGTCAGTTTGACAACAAGTAAAACAGATACTTCTTTAGCCTGTGCTAAGTGCATAAAAGTGAATGAATGCTTCCTTCTCAACCCCACCAGAACAATTACACATCTGTCAAGAGTTTGTCTTTGGCTTTAGTGTTGTTCGAGCTCAGAAGGAACCACCACCACCACCAGTGAACCACCACCACCAGTGAACCACCACCACCAGTGAACCACCACCACCAGTACAGAACACATTTATTCCAGTTCAGACCATTTCTACACCCGTTTAGAATCAGAATATTTGGAATTAGAATTAACATCACAATGCAACTCTGTAATTTTAGAATGTACCGTGTCTCTTCCAATCTAGAACTAGAATGCATCGATTTGGAAGTTCAGAATACTTCTCGGTGACATTAGAATGCATTTGTGTCAGTTTGGAACTAGAATGCACCCCTCTGTGACATTAGAATGCATCTCTGTTGATGCGGTCTTGTTCCATCTGGGCTTCTTCTTCAGGAGCAGGATGTGTTCAGCAAACTCCCTGACCGCCCCCCCCGGCCCCCTGCACAGTGGCACAAGTATTTGGCAGCGTTGAGCATGTCATGGTTCAATCAATATCTGTAATACTAAATGCTAGTAAGCGCTAATAATGTTGATAATACGAATCATTTAAGCATTTAATGATGTAAGCATAAAAACATGTAACGGATGTTTGTCTGATGTAAGCATTGAACATACAATGGATGTTTGTCTGTTACGACTGTTGACCTGTGAGTCGCCCTATGCTCATGATTTGCTCATGGTTTAAGTGGATATAATGGAAATAATAGAAGTAGAAGTATATTTACGACCGGGGACTAATTAGAGGTCGTAAATATAGACTTTGACTCTAATTAGTTTCCAGTCGTAAATATAGACTTTGACTATCTTAAATAGCAACATTTATGACCATTTATGACCTTTAAATGCTACTAATGAGGGTTGCAGCTGACAAGGTGACCCAGGTCCATACAAGTTGTAATAAGACCTGACTGTTTCTAACAGATAAGAATGTATGGAACTTGTCACAAGACCCCATTGTTTGAAATCACCCCATGGGCCTCAAATAATAACGTATGAAAAACCTGCCCCGGGGTGAGGGAGGTTTTGAAGGTCTTAATACTGATTGTAACTCTGTCTCGGGTTGGTTAGAGACAGAGTGCCATGCTTTGCAAACCATTAAAAGTATTCTAATAGAACATATATTGTGTACATGCATATTTGCAGAGTCTCACCAATTACTAAAGTGGTAAACCCTAGATTTCCACGACAACTTGCATCAGGGGGGCTCGTCAGGGATCCTTAACCTGACTTCTCTAAAATGTCTCTCCTCTCAGGTCAACTGCGCACAGCTGGAGACTGGGTCCCAGAGTCTGAATAGATTAGATTAGATTAGATTAGATTCAACTTTATTGTCATTGTGCAGAGTACAAGTACAGAGACACTGTAAGGGACTTGCCTTGGTGCGATAGCCATAATTTCCCCATCGTAGGACCGGTGAGCAGGTCAGAGAGGTGGCAAGGGAGAGGGGGGGGGGAGGGAGGAGGGAGGGGGGGGTGTAGGGGGGGGTGTACGGGGGGACAGGGGGAGAGGGGGAGAGGGAATAGAAGGGTCTTGTTGAATACCTCTTTGAGGTCGAGATAACAGGGGGGAACACTAGAGAGATCCGGGAAGTCGGAATCCAATGAAACCAGGAAGCGTGGGGAGACAGGAGAACTAGGAGGTGCTGGAGATACAGAGACCAGCGGTCGAGGAGACACCAAAGCAGGAACAGGCAAGAAGGCAGGAGAGTGAGCATCCCTCGCCCAACCTGTCACCTAGCCAGTGGACCAGTTTATGTGGGGGTTAGAGAACCAAGGATAACCCAGGATGAGAGGATGTAAATGGGAATTGAAAAGATGGAAGCTCAGGAATTCAGTGTGGTTATTAGTGATGATTAGTTGAATGGGTTGAGGACGGTGAGTGACTCTCTGCCCAACAGGTGACCATCTAAAGCGTTGGCTTCTAATAGATGTGTCAGGGGAAAGTCCAAGACTTTTGGCTAACCTCCAAAAACTCCCATCTGCTCCAGAGTCCACACGCACAAAGTGATTGAGAGTCTGGGATGGAGTAATTAGTCCTGCAGCTGTCTTCAGTTGTTGTTAGTTCGTGGGTCTTTCTGCCATTAGTTCTGTCTTCAGCAAGTGAAATGCATGCTCAATCAGGTTGAGATCAGGTGATTGACTCGGTCATTGCAGAATATTCCACTTCTTTGCCTTAAAAAACTCCTGGGTTGCTCTCGTAGTATGTTTTGGGTCATTGTCACAATCAACTTTGCTGAATTTGGCTGAATCTGAGCAGACAGTATATCCCTAAACACTTCAGAATTCATCCGGCTGCTTGTGTCTTCTGTTACATCATCAATAAACACTAGTGACCCAGTGCCATTGGAAGCCATGCAAGCCCATGCCATCACACTGCCTCCACCGTATTTTACAGATGATGTGGTATGCTTCCATACCATGAGCCGTTCCAAGCCTTCTCCGTACTTTCTTCTTCCCATCATGCTGGTACAGGTTGATCTTAGTTTCATCTGTCCAAAGAATACTGTTCCAGAACTGGGCTGGCTTTTTTAGATGTTTTTTGTCAAAGTCTAATCTGGCCTTTCTATTCTTGAGGCTTATGAATGGTTTGCACCTTGTGATGAACCCTCTGTATTTGCTCTTGTGAAGTCTTCTCTTTATGGTAGACTTGGATAATGATATGCCGACCTCCTGGAGAGTGTTCTTCACTTGGCTGGATGTTGTGAAGGGGTTTTTCTTTACCATGTGAAGGATCCTCCGATCATCCACCACTGTTGTCTTCTGTGGACATTCAGGCCTTTTTGTGTTGCCGAGCTCACCAGTGTGTTCTTTTTCTCTCAGAATGTATCAAACTGTTGATTTGGCCACTCCTAATGTTGCCGTTATCTCTCTGATGGATTTGTTTTGTTTTTGCAACGTAAGGATGGCCTGTTTCACTTGCATTGAGAGCTCCTTTGACCGCATGTTGTGCGTTCACAGCAACAGCTTCCAAATGCAAATGCCACACTTGGAATCAACTCAGACCTTTTACCTGCTTAATTGATAAAGAAATAACAAAGGAATAGCCCACACCTGTCCATGAAACTGCTTTTGAGTCAATTGTCCAATTACGTTTTGTCCCTTGAAAAAGAGGGGGCTGCATACAGTATTAAAGAGCTGTAATTCCTAAACCCTTCTTCCAATTTGGATGTGAATACCCTCAAATTAAAGCTGAGAGTCTGCACTTTAAGCCCATATTCACTATATAACTGTAACTTGAATATGTTTTGGTAAACAGCTAAAACAAACAAAAATTCCAGAGTCCAAATATATATGGACCTAACTGTAGGTGCATATTAATTATGCGTCCTTATGATTGTTTGTAACTCTATAATCAATGTTAGGAACTCATTATTAAATGGTTAACTGTGTTACACTTTACATTAAGTGCACATTTCATCAGTTATACATGCTGGTACCTCTTATATGGTCAGAGGTTTTCACCTACACAGGATAGTAGAGTACTCACGTGACTTAATTGTTAATGTGATCTACTCATTGAAACCAAACCAGCTCAGAGCACTAACCACACATGGGTGAACACAGAGGAGGGGAAGGTAGTGGATAGATATATCAACAGATAAAATCTGTGCACGGTGGACATGTTTAAATGAGGAACATGTTGACAAGGACATCAGGGTTTTAAGGGGTTTCAAAAACATGGTGACAGCTGTACTGTACTTTGGGAGATCTTCACATCGTACTGCATGTAAAGATGTTTTTATCGGTTTGGTGTCAACCGAGTCATCTGCACAGTTCAGGGAATAACTTTACCACCTGTGCAACGCTTGCAAATCCTTTTGTATGATTTCACATCAGGGTTAGTTTTAAAGTATTTATAAGTACATTTGTAAAGCATTAATAACTGGCTCCTGATTGCAAGCTCCCTATATGGCATGCACCAAGTTAATATCAAACTTATGAGTCATAACTGTTTGTGAATGGTTTACAATTTAGTGATTTAATTCGTGATTTAGTTCGTCAATACTTTATTTTTTCCCCTCCCATTGGCCGTATTAGGACTAACATCTCCTTGGTGCTCTTTATAACAGAGAGACAGAAACTAAAAGGGACTTTAGAGCATGTTATTGAAAGTATTAAGTCTTAAGTACTAAGTCCACCTCATCCTGTAAACAGCCCTATTTACAATAAATGGGTGCAGTACTGTATCGAGACCAGGAGGCTTGCCTCCACAGTATATAAGGCCTCATACTGTTTCCCTACTTGAAGCTCATGTTCAGCAACAGCACCAACAAGGTAAGTCTCCGATGCCTTTCTGAAACCATTAGTCTGACTTCTACCAACTCTTGTATACTGCATACAGTAAAAAAAATTTATCTAATCCAGAAACAAGTCAAATGATAAGAGCTGCAAATCATGACATTTTAAAATGTATAGTACACTTGAGAAGTGACAATAATTCAACAAAAGCAATTGTTTTGAATTCTTCCATTTCAGAGATACACAGTAAATGTGTTGTTTTACAGTTAGGGTAAATATTTAGTGACAGTATTTGCTTTTGACAAAGTTATTAAGCCAGTTATTTGGTTAGCCTTATTGCAGGTGAAAAGTTTGAAAAAAAAAAAAGATTATTTCTTGACAAATACTTCAGAAGTGGAATACATTCCTAATGTACATATACTGTATGTTTGTTTGTTTATCCAATCAGGAGTTATTCACTGTCTTTATTTACTGCATTTTTACAGAAATGGAAAGTCAAGGCAAATTGCTGAGGTACAGTTCTTTGCGTGCTGTCTGCTTTGCGCTTCTTGGCCAGTGTTGCAAACCAGCATCGGCATCAACTCTCTGCAACATAGTCCTACCTGGTTGGACAAGACGACGCACATAACATCAAGCAACCATTCTGCAGACCAGTAACAGACCAGTAACAGACCAGTAACAGACAGACCAGTAACAGACCAGTAACAGACAGACCAGTAACAGACCAGTAAAAAAAAAACTGGCCCTTAAAGTTATGTCACATGAAAGTATAAATCATCATTTATTGGATCTATTGTACACATTTGATTCCTTCAGAAAAATAGCTCTCATTGAAGAACTCACACCTGACACATTTATGTGGGATTACTGTTACAGCTGCTACATAACATATTTACTCCTTTTTATTTCTCCTACAGAAAAAGAAGTAAAGGGCAGTTCACAGGCAACAACAGTAGCAGCATCACCATCACCGAGTAAGAGACAAGATTTGTGTGTACATCATGTGACATTCTGTACAGTATTTGGGTGCCAAAATCTAGCATGTTACATCTAGCTTCCAACATAACATATTTACTCCTTTTTATTTCTCCTACAGAAAAAGAAGTAAAGGGCAGTTCACAGTCAACAACAGTAGCAGCACCACCTCCAGCACCACCATCACAGAGTAAGAGACAACATTTGTGTGTACATCATGTGACATTCTGTACAGTACTTGGGTGCCAGGGAGGCAAAATCTAGCATGTTAGGTGTCGTGCTGCAAATTGATGATATCACAGAAACACCACTTAGAACTTAGATTACAGCGAAACAACACATTAAAACCACAAAACTTAGTGCAGTATTCCTTTAAAAGGGTTATATGTACAGTTAGGTCCGGAAATATTTGGACAGTGACACAATTTTCATAATTTTGGATTTGAATGGATTGAAAAAAATAATGATTATTTCTTGACAAATACTTCAGAAGTGGAATACATTCTGTTTGAATGTACATATACTATATGTTAGTCCTACCTGGTTGGACAAGACGATGCACATAACATCAAGCAACCATTCTACAGACCAGTAACAGACCAGTAACAGACCAGTAACAGACAGACTTTGTGTAGTATTCCCTTAAAGTTATGTCACGTGAAAGTATAAATCATCATTTAATGGATCTATTGTACACATTTGATTCCTTCAGAAAAATAGCTCTCATTGAAGAACTCACACCTGACACATTTATGTGGGATCACTGTTACAGCTCCTACATAACATATTTACTCCTTTTTATTTCTCCTACAGAAAAAAAAGTCATGGGCAGTTCACAGTCAACAACAGTAGCAGCACCACCTCCAGCACCACCATCACAGAGTAAGAGACAACATTTGTGTGTACATCATGTGACATTCTGTACAGTATTTGGGTGCCAGGGAGGCAAAATCTAGCATGTTAGGTGTCGTGCTGCAAATTGATGATATCACTGAAACACCACTTAGAACTTAGATTACAGCGAAAGAACACATTAAAACCACAAAACTTAGTGTAGTATTCCTTTAAAAGGGTTATATGTACAGTTAGGTCTGGAAATATTTGGACAGTGACACAATTTTCATAATTTTGGCTCTGTACGCCACCACAATGGATTTGAAATTAAACAATCGAGATGCAATTGAAGTGCAGACTTTCAGCTTTAATTCAAGGGGTTGAACAAAAATGTTGTATGAAACGTTTAGGAATTGCAACAATTTTTATACACAGTCCCCTATTTTCAGGGGCTCAAATGTAATTGGACAAATTAATTGGACATAATCATAAATAAAATGTTCATTTTTAATACTTTGTCGAGAATCATTTGCAGGCAATGAGTGACTGAAGTCAGGAACCCATGGACAGACCCAAATGCTGGGTTTCCTCCTTTGTGATGCTTTGCCAGGCCTGTACTGCGGCTGTCTTCAGTTGTTGTTTGTTCGTGGGTCTTTCTGCCATTAGTTCTGTCTTCAGCAAGTGAAATGCATGCTCAATCAGGTTGAGATCAGGTGATTGACTCGGTCATTGCAGAATATTCCACTTCTTTGCCTTAAAAAACTCCTGGGTTGCTTTTCTAGTATGTTTTGGGTCATTGTCACAATCAACTTTGCTGAATTTGGCTGAATCTGAGCAGACAGTATATCCCTAAACACTTCAGAATTCATCCGGCTGCTTGTGTCTTCTGTTACATCATCAATAAACACTAGTGACCCAGTGCCATTGGAAGCCATGCAAGCCCATGCCATCACACTGCCTCCACCGTGTTCTATAGATGATGTGGTATGCTTCGGACCATGAGCCGTTCCAAGTCTTCTCCGTACTTTCTTCTTCCCATCATGCTGGTACAGGTTGATCTTAGTTTCATCTGTCCAAAGAATACTGTTCCAGAACTGGGCTGGCTTCTTTAGATGTTTTTTGTCAAAGTCTAATCTGGCCTTTCTATTCTTGAGGCTTATGAATGGTTTGCACCTTGTGGTGAACCTTCTGTATTTGCTCTCGTGAAGTTTTCTCTTTATGGTAGACTTGGATAATGATATGCCGACCTCCTGGAGAGTGTTCTTCACTTGGCTGGATGTTGTGAAGGGGTTTTTCTTTACCATGTGAAGGATCCTGCGATCATCCACCACTGTTGTCTTCTGTGGACATTCAGGCCTTTTTGTGTTGCCGAGTTCACCAGTGTGTTCATTTTCTCTCAGAATGTACCAAACTGTTGATTTGACCACTCCTAATGTTGCCGCTATCTCTCTGATGGATTTGTTTTGTTTTTGCAACGTAAGGATGGCCTGTTTCACTTGCATTGAGAGCTCCTTTGACCACATGTTGTGCGTTCACAGCAACAGCTTCCAAATGCAAATGCAAGTGTTGTGTTACAGTTAGGGTAAATATTTTGTGAGAATATTTGCTTTTGACAAAATTGTGAAGCCGATAATTCGGTTAGACTTCTTGTAGTTGAAAAGTTTGAAAAAAATAATGATTATTTCTTGACAAATACTGCAGAAGTGGAATACATTCTGTTTGAATGTACATATACTATATGTTTGTTTGTTTAACCAATCAGGAGTTATTCACTGTCTTTATTTACTGCATGTTTACAGTAATGGAAAGTCAAGGCAAATTTCTGAGGTACAGTACAGTATGTGTTTTTTTACAGTTCAGTACATCAAGTGCTTTGCGCTTCTTGGCCAGTGTTGCAAACCAGCATAGGCATCAACTCTCTGCAACATAGTCCTACCTGGTTGGACAAGACGATGCACATAACATCAAGCAACCATTCTACAGACCAGTAACAGACCAGTAACAGACCAGTAACAGACCTGTAACAGACTCACCTGTAACAGACAGACCAGTAACAGACAGACCAGTAACAGACCATTAACAGACCATTAACAGACAGACTTAGTGTAGTATTCCCTTAAAGTTATGTCACATGAAAGTATAAACCATCATTTAATGGATCTATTGTACACATTTGATTCCTTCAGAAAAATAGCTCTCATTGAAGAACTCACACCTGACACATTTATGTGGGATTACTGTTACAGCTCCTACATAACATATTTACTCCTTTTTATTTCTCCTACAGAAAAAGAAGTAAAGGGCAGTTCACAGTCAACAACAGTAGCAGCACCACCTCCAGCACCACCATCACAGAGTAAGAGACAACATTTGTGTGTACATCATGTGACATTCTGTACAGTATTTGGGTGCCAGGGAGGCAAAATCTAGCATGTTAGGTGTCGTGCTGCAAATTGATGATATCACTGAAACACCACTTAGAACTTAGATTACAGCGAAACAACACATTAAAACCACAAAACTTAGTGCAGTATTCCTTTAAAAGGGTTATATAATATGTACAAAATCTCTGGTTAAAGGGATGGTTCAGCCTATTTTCATGTGTAGGTGAAATAACATCCTCAAGCCAGTAGTGAACGCTTCTCCTGTTCTCCATTCTCTACTTTGCTATCGAGGTAATTTAAAAGTTACACAATTAAAAAGAAAGTGATTTTATTCTGAGTTAATTTCATCAAAAATATATTCCTTGTGTCTCATACAGAATTTGGCAAAGAATGGAGAAATATAGATTGGAGGTAAGTGCTGTAAGTGCTGTTGTAAATAGTTCACATTCTGTTTTCTGTCAATCAATCAATATATATATATATATGTAGTACTGTATGTGATATTCATATTTATTTGAACTTCATTACAAAAATGAATGACCTTGTCAAACTAAACACTTTTCTCATGGCAGAAGCACATTCCCTTCACAAGACAACTCAAGGGGAAAACCAAGGCCTTTCATTCATTTAAAGCCACAATCTGTGAATGGTGTAATGGCAAATTAGCTGACCCACCACATAGACTACACAAAAAAACATTTTGCTTTCGAAAAAATAAGCACACAGAATAATTTATCTATGTGACGTTTAGAAGCTTAGTTTTATGTCGCATTGTAGTGTTTGGTCTCTTTGTTGCTTTTACTAAAGCATATAGCAGCATATAGCAGCCGATGGTGCATGGTATTACTAGGTCCCAGGGTTTTTCCTTGTCAGGTCACATGGTCAGGAAAAACAGGACACTAGGTATAACATGTTTTCCATTATGTGCGGAAGTAGAGTGACTTTTCATTGCATCTGACAGCAAAGAGACCAGAAAGCAGAAGGAAAAGGACCTGAGAGACTTTGACCTGAATGATCCGGACGTGGGTCATCTCAGAATCCTGCTACTTGGACCAGTTGGTGCTGGGAAGTCCAGCTTTATCAACTCCCTCAATAATGTCTTCCAAGGGCGTGTAACATCTAATGCCTTGGTAGCCAGTCATGCAGGGACAAGCTTCACCAGGAAAGTGAGTAGTTATGAATTTGAAATACCATCACTAATTCAATGAGCATGAACAAATGTCAAAGGATGAGACACACAGTACCAGTCAAAGGTTTGGACACACCTTGCCAAGAGTGTGCAAAGCTGTCATCAAAGCAAAAGGTGGCTACTTTGAAGAATCTAAAATATAAAACATATTCTGGTTTGTTTAACACTTTTTTGTTTACTACATAATTCCATATGTGTTCCTTCATAGTTCTGAGCCCATCCTGTCTGTATCCCTCTCTCATTTCCAACTATCTAAGTCAATGTATACAAATACAGAGAGATAATATGGACAAATATCCCCTAAAACAATACAGCCTAATCCAAGTTTTGCTTTTTTCATTTTAGTACAAAACATTTTACATAAAAGACGGAGTTTCACGTTTGCCCTTTGTATTCGATGATGTCATGGGTCTGGAGCAATACAACGAAGGTGTGGACATCGAGGACATCATCAGTGCTGTTAAAGGTCACATACCAGAGGGTTATAAGGTAAAACAGGTCACACATAAGAGAACACAAAGACTTGGTGAGATAAGAAGTCCTGCTCTCAATTCATCAACAGAGAAAACTTCTTTCTAAGTGCCTAGCTGAAGATAAGACAATATGAATAACAAATGCAGTATGTACAGTCTCATCTGACACATGTACAGTCTCATCTGACACATGTACAGTCTCATCTGACACATGTACAGTCTCATCTGTCTGACACATGTACAGTCTCATCTGTCTGACACATGTACAGTCTCATCTGACACATGATCTCTTTTTCTGGCCCAGTTCATTGCAGGAGACCCGTTAACAGATGATGACCTACTGTACAACAAGGAGCCCAAGTTAGGTGACAAAGCTCATTGTCTGGTGACTCTTGTCCCAGCAAACACATTCTCCCAGATTAATAATACAGTCTTCAAGCAAATGACGGAAGTCAGGGCGGCTGTAAGTACACTGGGTAAGTGAGCATTTCTATCCTCATCTCACTGATACTTATACTTAACTACTCGCCGTAGTTAACAACCTGTGAATCATTTTTTGTTTCTTTTACCAATTAATTGTAATTTACTTCTACTTGATTGCACATACCCATAATGATTTATATAATCTTTCAGTACATCTTTTTGCAAATTTTCATACTCATTGCTAAACAAAAAACAATTTTGCGGCATGTTGTGTTTTGCATGCAAACAGTACTTACTAACTTTTGCAGAAAATGGCCAACAACTTCTCCACAAGACTCTGACAAACCAGGTCAATAGTGGATATAAACAACTGCAGCAGATGACTTGATGTGTACATTTTATAGATTGGTTGACCCACTGTGTACAGTACCAGGCAGCATTGACCCACTGTGTACAGTACCGAGCAGCGTTCTGCTGTAGACAGCTCTAATCTACACTATGACACTATGGTTCTGTGTTACCCATGTTCTCCCCTCCATTCAATCTCTACAGATATCCCTCAGGTTGTTGTCCTGACCTTCCCAGACAAGGCTTGTGAGCTGGTGGACAGAAATCTGAAAGATATCTACTGGAGCAAGGAAATTAAAAAGAAGGTATGTCTTGTTTTACAGTAAATATACAATATCGCTGGTTACAAATGTTACAGTAGTCTTTGTTGTAACGTGAGGTTGATCCAGTCTTTGACTCCTGTGTCTGTCAGATGGAACTGTGCAGTAATGAGCTGGGCCTCCCAATGAACTGCATCCTGCCGGTGAAGAACTACAGTGAGGAGATTGAGCCGGATAATGACATCGACGTGCTGATATTGAGTGCCATGTTCCAGATTGTGCACTTTGCCAATGATTTCCTTTGGACGCTCAAAACCGCAAAGCAATGAGTGTCATCATTCCTACAAAATGGAGTGATACGCAGATAGTGGACCAATAGTAAAATTCATGTATTTCATAATATTGTGATATTGTGGTCCCATTGATTTGACTGCTATCTTCAAGATTCAAGATTCTTTATTTGTCACATGCATACAAGTATGCAGTGAAATGCAAAAGTGACAGTGCCACAGAGGAGTGCAACAATACATTTAGAATATAAACAGCAATGTAAGCAAGGTACACAATGGAACGACTATATACAATGGAATGACTATATACAATGGAACGGCTATATACAATGGAATGATTATATACAATGGAATGATTATATACAATGGCATTGACAGGTTCTCAGTACAGATAATTACAGTGAGAGATGAGTCTGCAATGGATAATTATGTGTGTGTGTATGTGTTATGATGTCAGTGAGTGTGTGAGTGACTTGAGGGGGGCACTGGTGGGGTCGTCGTTGATGATCCTGATGGCATGGGAGAAGAAACTCAGTCTTAGCCTCTCTGTTCTTGTTGCATGACAGCGAAGGCGTTTGCCTGACCGCAGCAGCTGGAACAGTCCATTTTTCGGGTGGTGAGGGTCCTTCATTATCCTGCAGGCTCTGGTCCTACACCTCCTGGTGTACAGGACATGGAGAGGGGGGGTTGGAACTCCCATGGTCCTTTCTGCAAGGCATACCACCCTCTGCAGAGCTCGCCTGTCCTGGGCCGTGCTGTTACCAAACCAGACGGTGATGTTACCAGCCAGGATGCTCTCCACAGCTTCAGAGTAGAAAGACTGAAGGATCCTCCGGGAGGCTTTAAATTTCCTCAGCTGCCTGAGATGGAACAGGCGTTGCCTTGCCTTTCCCACCAGTGTACTGATCTCTAGAATTGATTCTTGCTGACAGGACATTACTGATAAAACTAGGGTATTGTTGTTTTTCCATTGTATTGTATGCAAAAGTCTCCACAGATCTCCACAGATCTTTGTTTTTATGGTGAGGGTTATTTCTTGTGTTTTTATACTCTCTCCACCAGATTCAGCCTCTAAAACATAATCAAATAATGACCATGAGTGGTCTCAGGTGAGTAGGGTGCTGAGAGCCTCTTCTTCATGGTCATCTCCTGTGTTGCTAATCCTTCACTGCATAGACATCATCATCATTTCCGAAATAAAAAAGTATAAAACATAAGTATTGACTACATTGCTTATTTTCACCACTGCCACAAAAAATAACGTGTGTGCTAACTATATATTTTTTTAATGTAATTGTAATGTTTGTTTAGCCGTGTGGAAGTATGGTGCAATCAATCTGTCAAGAATGCCCACTGACTTGACACATTTCATCGACCAGTTTAATGAAGGAAGATCTTTATTCAAAAGAACTCTTATCAAATACAAACATCTGTATCTTTTTGCAAGCAGATGAGCCACCCCTTGCTCACAAATTGTAATTGGAAGACATGTTTACTTTAAAATGTGGCTTATGTCAAATGTTTTTAGTATCTATGAAGGGGGACTCCTGTTTAGAGTCAGAGGAACCTTTCGTGTGTGAAGGATGTAACTGGTTCATCGAATTACAGGCAGACATCCTCCACCTCACGGAGACATCCTCCACCTCATGAAGACATCCTCCACCTCACGGAGACATCCTCCACCTCACGGAGACATCCTCCACCTCATGAAGACATCCTCCACCTCACGGAGATATCCTCCACCTCATGAAGACATCCTCCACCTCACAGAGACATCCTCCACCTCACAGAGACATCCTCCACCTCACAGAGACATCCTCCACCTCACGGAGATATCCTCCACCTCATGAAGACATCCTCCACCTCACGGAGACATCCTCCACCTCACAGAGACATCCTCCACCTCATGAAGACATCCTCCACCTCACGGAGACATCCTCCACCTCACGGAGACATCCTCCACCTCATGAAGACATCCTCCACCTCACGGAGATATCCTCCACCTCATGAAGACATCCTCCACCTCACAGAGACATCCTCCACCTCACAGAGACATCCTCCACCTCACAGAGACATCCTCCACCTCACAGAGACATCCTCCACCTCACGGAGACATCCTCCACCTCACGGAGACATCCTCCACCTCACGGAGACATCCTCCACCTCACAGAGACATCCTCCACCTCACGGAGACATCCTCCACCTCACGGAGACATCCTCCACCTCACGGAGACATCCTCCACCTCACGGAGACATCCTCCACCTCACAGAGACATCCTCCACCTCACAGAGACATCCTCCACCTCACGAAGACATCCTCCACCTCACGGAGACATCCTCCACCTCACAGAGACATCCTCCACCTCACAGAGACATCCTCCACCTCACGGAGACATCCTCCACCTCACGGAGACATCCTCCACCTCACAGAGATATCCTCCACCTCACGGAGACATCCTCCACCTCACAGAGACATCCTCCACCTCACGGAGACATCCTCCACCTCACAGAGACATCCTCCACCTCACGGAGACATCCTCCACCTCACAGAGACATCCTCCACCTCACGGAGACATCCTCCACCTCACAGAGACATCCTCCACCTCACAGAGGAGGTGAATGTGAGAGACCATTGTATTATCGCTCACCAGGACAAACTGAGACAGCTCAGCACTTGCTGTGGGGGAGCTTTTCTGCCAGGGTGCCTTCCCATTACTTGACCAGTCCCTGTGAAGGAAACTTACAAATGTATCCTTAGATGACCTTAATATCAGTAAGAAAAGAAGAAAAACAACTCCTCATATGGTAATGTTACAAACAGGCAAGTTCCTATCTGAACTCGTCACACACAGATGTGAATCCACAAGGCCAGTTTTCCAGGCCGTACTCCCTGTTCTCTGCACCAGATGTATTAATGCTTTGTATGCAGTTTCCTTATCTAGTTTGTATTAATATCTCTGTGTTTGTGCTGCTCATTGTCAGCCTACAGTGCTACTCTGATCCATACTTGAGTGTGACTTATTCTGTATCTGTGTTCGCTGTTTGACTAACAATAAATAACACAAAGACAGCTGTCTGTTTCTCTCCAAAAATCCACCACAGTCCACAAACCAGTGGTCACAGGTAACAAGAAGAAAACCAGGCAGGCGGCTCCCCAGGTAACTCTCCCCAGGTTTTCCCCCATTGAGGACGTGTTGGTGGAGCTGTCAAACTGCTTTGACCTTCTCAGCCATGATGCTCATGCTCCATCGGCCCCTTACGCCGCTGTCCTGGCCCCAGCAGTGGTCCTGGTCCCAGCAGTGGTCCTGGTTTCAGCAGTGGTCCTGGCCCCAGCAGTGGTCCTGGTTCCAGCAGTGGTCCTGGCCCCAGCAGTGGTCCTGGTCCCAGCAGTGGTCCTGGCCCCAGCAGTGGTCCTGATCCCAGCAGTTGTCCTGGCCCCAGCAGGATCCTCAACTCCAGTGTGACGTCTGATGTCATACAGCTCTCTACGACCCATAAGGAATCAGGACTACAGCCAGTGATCTCTGGTCCACTGCCCCCGCTTTGCTCAGGTGACATGAGGTTCAGCAGGCTATGGCAGCTACATTAGATTAGATTAGATTAGATTCAACTTTATTGTCATTGTGCAGAGTACAAGTACAGAGACAACGAAATGCAGTTAGCGTCTAACCAGAAGTGCAAAAAAGCAGAAAAGTGCAGTGTGAACAGTATATACAGGTAGTGCAGTATAGTATAAGTAGTGCAGTGTAAGCAGTATATGAATTAGCAGTAGCATTATAAGCAGAATAAATAGAATGCAGTATGAACAGTGTAAGCAGCATATGAGCTGTATGGGCAATGCAGTATAAGCATGTATTAACAGTAACATTAGAGTAAATAGCAGAATAAATATGGAATGCCGTATAAACAGGTATGTACAGATATGTGCAGTGTATTAACAGTAGTATTAAAATAAAAATATAAGGATATGTGCATTATGAACAGTATAGACAGATTTTGAACAGTATAGACAGATATGTACAGAAGAGCAGTGGTATGTAGTAAGAGCAGTGTGTACAAGTGAGGATACAGTATGTACAGTTTATAGGAATACTGTAGGGTAGAGTAGTGCAATTGACCGGGGGGGGGGGGGGGGGGGGTGCAGGGGTTGGTAGGTTGTCACCTAGGTGCAGAGTTGGAGTTCAGTAGGGTGACAGCCGCAGGGAAGAAACTTCCTCTGAACCTGCTGAACATGGGTGGCTTATAGCATTCTGGAACACTGAGGATATTCCATTTGTAGAACATTTGTATCTGTTTTTAAGCGTGACGGAGTGCATCCAATCAGAAGAAGAGCAGAGATCCTATCTGACAATATGTAGAAGGTGTTAAGTGGTGAGGGGATGCTAGTCCTAGCCCTGGTAAGGTGTTAAGTGGTGAGGGGGTGCTAGTCCTAGCCCTGGTAAGGTGTTAAGTGGTGAGGGGGTGCTAGTCCTAGCCCTGGTAAGGTGTTAAGTGGTGAGGGGATGCTAGTCCTAGCCCTGGTAAGGTGTTAAGTGGTGAGGGGATGCTAGTCCTAGCCCTGGTAAGGTGACCCCCTCATAGACTGGTTGGACATTGGCTACCAATGTTAAATCACAATTGTCCATAATTACTTGCTCTTTCACATTCCCAAATCAGAACAAATTATCATGTTAGAAAAGAATGAAAGAAACTATTATTGCAATAAAGAATGACAATGAAATAAATGCAATTCTTTTTAATTCTGTATAATCGGTGGTGATTATCATTAGTTTTTTCCAGGGAATGTGAATAGGCTGGTGAAGACTTTGGTGGCAGATCTCTTCATCCTGGTGAGGAGGGAAGGTTTGCGGCTCTTCTCTGTGGGTGGAGAGGAGGATGCAGGATCATCTCTCCCTTGAACCTTGAAAGACTCTGCAATGAAAGGCAGATGGTATAGGTGTGCAGCTTGTCTCGTCAATTCAGTTGAATGTGCAAAATCGTTAATCAAAGTACATGGGTCATGTTTTCAATCTAGACTGAGCAGTGGTTTACTTACCTGTATAGTAGACAGTTGGGGAAGGGCTCTGAGGTTGGCACTTCATGGACTCGTGGGGACTGCAGTCCTTGTTGCCTACTTTCTTGGAGCCCTGAATGTTGAGAAAAGGTGCAATAATACCCCTCTGGAAATGCCTTACATGTTGCAGTTTATCAAGCCCAATACACAATGCAATTATACAAACTAAAATACTCCACAAATATGAGTATAAATATGTAATTGTGTATCAATTAATGAAAGACAAGCCAGTGTTATCGATGAACGTTTTGAAAGATCTATAGTATGTGTAATATACCTTTGCGTTGGTAAACCACATTTTAGGTGACTTCATGTCAGAGAATAATTTCCTCTTCCTCCATTTCTTGACTGCCTGTGCTGCACCACATGCGCTGAGAAGCTCCTTTGTCAATGAGGCGACCAAAACATTGACAATTGCTGGATCTTCGGATGTCACCGCCATCTTAAGTCCTTCCTCGCTACCGAACTCTCGCACGAGCTCCTTGTGCACATTCCTGTGGATTTTATGGATCTTAAGACCCTGAGGATAGGCCTGAGTCTGTGGGAGGCCTGATGCTGCACAGAACTCTGAGAGGACCCTCGCTGGGACGCCTCTGCACTTCTCACCTACATCTCTCTCAGATGTGGTGGGGAATATGTCTGTCAGCAGTTTGATGCATAGCAAATGTACCAAGCAGCTATAGTCATCCTGGTCCAAGTTTGGCATGACTTGGGAAGGGGAGGGGCCATGTTTGCTGATATCTGGAGTCACATGACGATACAGGGGAGAAACCCTTTTTGATAGGGTTAAGATCTCATCTGTACCGTTAGTGTCCTCTACCAAATCTATCACTCCTTGAATGATATCGCTTATGGCCAAGCTGGTGCCTGACTCAAGGGAGGGTTTGGCTGCAGCTTTGATAAAACTTTCACTTGATCCAATTGACAGCGCATCCATCATTTGCCTTATCATTGCCTTGGAAAACACAGTTTCATCATCTTCTGACTCTGTCTGATGAATTTGTATCGGAATGACCATACAAGTAGAGGTGCTCTGGTCCCTCTGGGTTCGAAGATCAGAGACAGCCGTCTCTCTTTCATCAGACTTTCCTGATGATGCTGGTCGCAGATCGCTAACAAAGCGGTGAACCAATTCCTCCGCAAAAATATGGAGAAGCTGTGAGGACAACTTCCTGGATGCGACACATTGCTTCTGTCCCCATTGCAGTCTTGACAGAATCGAATCAGAGGCACTCCTACCTGCTGTCCATGTTAGGACATGTGGAGTGCTGTGGCTATCGCTAATAAGCTGGCTAACCTCATCTGCATATTCACTGCTGAAGACGTGGAGGGTCCCAGTGGAGATCAGGCTCTCTACCTCCGTAGCAACAGAGGGCGGTCCATTCGTCCGAGTTCGCTTCACACTTCGCACCACCTTCTCAGCTATTGCCCTGGCAGTTTTCCTGATTTTGTCCATCAGTGTACCTGGCAGCGTGTCCTCAATGCCACATGAGTCCTGGATAATTGTTTGCCTTATAATAGGACATCCAGGATCTGGCATCTCATCAGGGATAGGAGTGCCTGGTAAGGTGACCTCCCATTCTGACCGTCTGGCCGTTGAGGAGGACCTTGAGTGGGAGGAGTGGGGGGAGGGCTCTCGTGCCTTCAGGACGTCAGCAGCCCTACAGCTCAATGTGTCTGTATTCTCCATACTAGCAGCATCTTCCACACCAGCTGTGACACTGCTCTGGTCATTGATGAAGGCAGGTATTGAGTCATCACATTGGCTGGTTGACCTGTCTTGGTGAATGGATCTCTGCTGTGTGAGAAACCCCTTCACTTTCCTCTGCACACTCTGGTACATACTGAGGGCAACAGTCCAGATCCTCTTCTCAGACACCTGAGCTCCAGTTTCACCAATCAAACTCAATGATGCGATGGGTTCACTGAGCTCCCGGAAGTCTGTCACGATGCTTTCAACAACATCAGTGGCAGTATCAGCAGGCAGGGAGTCTTCCCCCAGCATGCTAGAGGATTCAAACAGGACTTCGCTCACACCCTGTACAGCTTTAGAATGAAACTCCTGACTAAGAAGTTTTTCGAGGCTCTGGGTGGAGAGAGAGCGGAAAGATGCAACATCTTTGTTAGATGTTGTGCTGCCATCTGGATTGAGAGGGGAATTTGGCACACAGTCATCCTGCAGAGTTTCTTCAGCTGGCGATGGTGACCTTGACATGTCCCCCAGACAAGAGAGGACTCCACCTACAAGCTTTGTGACCTCAAGTGACTCATTTGATCTGCTTGGTCCCACAGTGGAGAAACACTGTTCCGTTGACATTTCATCCTCGTATGTCATTAGGATGGTTGAAATGACCTCTTTGGTGGAATTAGTCAGTAGAGGCTCATTTCCTACAATGTCCGGTTGAGCCCAGAGAAGTTTAGAGTCCTCACTGAGACCCCGTCGTAGGGTTACTTCAGCACTGCAGCTGGGCAGGTGGAGGTCACTCTTACTCACTTCCCTTTCCTGGTGTGACTGATGCACTGATTCTTCAGTTGTATGTCCAGATGGCTCTAGACATTTTTTGCCAGAAATGTTCTGTATTTTGTTTTTCTGCTGATGGGCAAAGTCCTTTATTTTGCCATGGATTGTGTTGTACAACCTCACAGAAGCACACCAGATCCTTCTCTGGAGTGTCTTAGCATTTTCCTGCTCTCCCTCTGTGGGTTCTGCCATGACCTTCATGTCCGTAAGAAAGACATCAACAATTCCAGACGCTGCAGAATCAGCACGCTCCTGGTTGGTAACAGCACTGGAGGCCTCATTTGGCGAAGCAACCTGTTCACTAGTTAAGCTACTGTCAGAATTAACTAGGAATTCACTCACTGCGTGAGTGGCCTTTTTCCTAAATTCCTCACTTGCGACTTTTTGCAGGTAAAAGTTACAGGTCGAAGAATTGCTTTGTAAACTGAGGCTGCAGGAGGAACCATTTTTACTCCTATTTTGGCTTCTCTCGGATCTGCTCATCAGCTCGTCGAGATCTTCAAAAGAACCACCATGTAATGACAAAATCGTCATCTTCTCAGTAAGGGAATCCATCACATCACGATCACTCCCATCAAGTTGATCCTCCATTATTCCAGAGATGGTGGTCATAACTTGCCCTGTTAGACACCTGCTCTCTTGCTCCACTTCTGTCTCATCAGAGTGGGTGGTTTCCTCATCAGCCAAAGACTCTCTGGGGGTGATTGTCTTCAGGATGGCGGAGATCTCGCTCATCATCTCCTCAGGGGTCTGGGAGCGTGAGTCTTCCTCTCTTGCAGACGTCACTGGGGAGGTGTAACGTGAGGATCCACTCTGAATGGCCACTGATATGACCGAATCAATTTGTTTGGCCACACCAGCCATCATGGCAGCGGTCAGATTGGGAGAGGAGCTTCCGGAATTCCTGGCAAGGTCGGTAAGTGACTGCTGCAGGCTGTTGTGGAGACAGGTGAAGAGGCTGTCCTCTGAGACACCTGAGAGAAGTCTAAGGGGCTCTGTCTGCACCTCAGACTGAGGGGTTGGGGTCCTTAAGCATAACACAGAAATCCTTACAGTCCAGACTTACATTTTTTAGATAGATTTATATTGTATGGGAGTGTTAGATTCATAGAATTTATTATTATGAATTACTTGGAAACTATAATGGTGACAGTGTAACAACCTTATAATTACCTAGGAATAACTTGGTTACTGGGTAATTCATTGTAACAAATATTAACAATTGTCATTTTGGTTAAAAGTTGGTTAAAACATAACCAAGTACCCATTGTTACCAAGTAAATACATAGTAAATATCAAATCATTATGAGTGGTAGTAGGACTGTAAAATAAAGCGTTACCAGACTATGTATAGAAGTCTTGTGGAACTTATGTATAGAATATAAACATCTAAATAGCAATCAACATCAAACACTTTATAAGCACACCGTAACAAGTCTGCAAGGAAGAATATTTGTGAACTTACCTCCATCTTGTAGGCAGGGGCACATCGCACCCACCGCGGCCAATCGTACGGTTCTCCTTACTGATGCTGTTTGTTCTACGGCTGCTGGTGGAGGACTTCCCACTACCGCTCCTCTTGGGAACCTCAGCCTCATCAAACCGAACCTCTCGAGAGTGGGAGTCAGCCTTGTGGCTTTTCCGGCTTGATGCTGATAAGGATCTCGTTGACGTTGGAGAGGTCGCATCATGCCTCTTGACCCCCAACACCTGGTAGAGGCCTGGCAGGATGAGCTTCATCACAGCCTCTGAGAGGAGCTGTAAGATCCTCAAACACAGGTTGGCAAGCTGTGCTTTTGTCTCCTGTATTCCACAAAGAAGATACAGTGTTTTAAATGTACGTCTCTCAAGTGCCTACAGAACAAAGAGTTACGTAACATAGAGCAGAGTGGTAATGATATTCTGAATTACATATCAGCAGAAATCTTACCGGGTCAAAGTCACCATCACGGATCGTGATCCACTGCCTGAAAACAAGATTGTAAGATTTGTAAGTGATACTACACAAAGATGAACAGTCAATCAATCCAGTTTCAAATATGATCCTATTGCCCAGAGGGATTGATGGTACCAAAGGAGAGAGAACATACTCCTCAGTTAGGTTCTGCAGGAAGTCGATAATCAGTGAATGATAGTCCTTCTGATCTCCATCACTGCTGGATCTCTGCTTTTCAGTGCCCATCGTACTGCTGAGATTCCTCTTCTCCTAATAGAAATTAATTGAACGAGTCACAGAGATTGAATACATAAGCTACACAGAAGCTACAAGCTACAGCATATTGTTCTATGAACACACAACTATCCACATCATTGTGTTCAATGATCACACTCATGGGATGAGGTGAATAATACCATGTGTAAAAGTCATGACAAACTAACCATCTCATTTCCAGCTTCAGAGGGCAGGTCTTCCACCCTGCAGACAGGCAGGTCAGGAGACTGGGACGGGCTGCTATGGTCATAAACAGAGGAGAGTGACAGATAAATAAAAGCAACTTAATCTCACAGTCTCATTCTAGGGGCTCCAACATGTGCAAAAATGGGTCAAATAGATGAAATGACACATAATCCAATGGGAGTCTTGAATACTGCAACTAGCGTTTCCATGATATGCAAATGCCTGACCTGACTGGTTAATGGCCTTACCTGACTGCTTACTGGCCTTATCTGACTGGTTAATGGCCTTATCTGACTGGTTAATGGCCTTACCTGGCTAGTTAATGGCCATGCCTGACTGGTTAATGGCCTTAACTGATTGGTTAATCGTCTTATCTGACTAGTTAATGGCATTATCTGACTGGTTAATGGCCTAACCTGACTGGTTAATGGCCTTACCTGACTGGTTAATGGCCTTAACTGATTGGTTAATGGCCTTAACTGATTGGTTAATGGCCATACCTGGCTGGTTAATGGCCTTACCTGACTGGTTAATGGCCTTACCTGACTGGTTAATGGCCTTACCTGGCTAGTTAATGGCCTTACCTGACTGGTTAATGGCCTTACCTGACTGGTTAATGGCCTTACCTGGCTGGTTAATGGCCTTACCTGACTGGTTAATGGCCTTATCTGACTGGTTAATGGCCTTATCTGACTGGTTAATGGCCTTATCTGACTGGTTAATGGTCTTACCTGACTGGTTAATGGTCTTACCTGACTGGTTAATGGTCTTACCTGACTGGTTAATGGCCTTACCTGACTGGTTAATGGTCTTACTTGACTGGTTAATGGTCTTACCTGACTGTCTCTGTGTCAATGCTCTCCAGGATCATCTTCTCTTCAACAGGAGGTGCAGGAACAGGGGATGATCTTTCAGGCTGCAATAACCAAAGACAAGATGTTAAGGTTAAGAGTAGTCCTCGAGGTCTGATCTAAAGACAGTTTTAACACAGTTTTGGTCAGCTGATTCTACATGTTTCTAAGATGTCTGTTGTTAAGACACATATCACACCAATAAAAAGCTTCTTCAGAATAAGCTGCAGGGCATGATGGCATTCAGGTATAAAACATGTCCAAACCTTGTTAATGTCTTCCATGATGGGGGCTCAAATTCATTCAAGTAGCCGTAGTACACAGAGAGCAAGTGAGCGCATCAAATGTTATTTTCTGACTGACATCCCAGGTTTCGTCTCTATATATAGTCTGCCGACGCTATGACGTCATCCGCTATCACATCACAAAGGCGCAAGACAGTTTTGACACAACCACGGAACGGGTCGGTCACGCTCCGTGAACCTTGGGATAATATTATAGGTAATTTGTAAACCCAAAACGAAATATCCAATAAACGGCTTGTTTATTCCATTTCCAACTGGTAGTAGATGGCGATTTTAAGCCGTTGCTTCATGTTGCTTTTGTATTAATTGTGTATACAATAAAAAAAATAAAAAAACAATTAAACGAGATGAAACAGAATGAAAAATGAACTTTTTCAGGATGAAATGTGTTTGTCCTGTCCTGGTCTCCCCGGTTCGGTTGACGAACACGTGTTGGAGGGGTGTGGGGTGAGTTCAGGGCAGGACCGTGCACAGACATTTTGGGGGGCAGGGGCTCAAGCAAAAAAAAGGGCACTCCCCCCACCGACACGCACTATTCCCACCCCGATGCTGCCACCATAATCACACACGATGTTCATAACATGGGACCTGTTTATATCCTACTGAAATACATTATTCCATGAAGAAACCGCAGATTTGATGTAGTAATGCAAGTCAGTCGGTTCAGTTGTTCAGACCAATTCCGTGACATTAGATCAGTGATTTCTTTGAGAAACAAAGTTAGGAAGGATGAAATTTAATGGCATTCAAACAGATCATACCTTTCCAGTACGTGGCATGGTTCATGCTCTACAGATCTACAACAGAAACTCACATCGACCTTCGTCTTCAATCTTTATTCCAGGAACAGGAATAACAAAACATAAAACACATGCAATAAATAATTTAAATGAATAATTAAAAGAAATAAAAAGGAATAAATAGGTCTATATAAAGAAACATCTCTAAGGTAATAAATGTAAACCTGGTCATAAAACACCTGTTTAAACAACATAACAAACATTAACATAAATAAACATTACAAAGAAAAACAATGACAGGCCTAAATAATAGAAAAGGCGGTGACTCATCACTAAACTACCAAAACTATGCAAAACGTAACGACCTGCTTCAGAAATGAATGGCATATTTGTAAGTTGCCGTGCAGGACGGAGAGAACGGCCTTTTAACCATCAGACCAGCAGGCTGCTCCAGAGGACCGAGGCTCGGAGTGACGGAGTCTCAGCGCGAAGGTGACATCATCGTTTTTAACGGATATATAACATAACAAGTAAGTAAGTGTTGTTTAATCGTGGTTTCATAATTAAAACAGTGTCTACCTGAGTGATAACCGGGCTGGGGACGCTGTGCTTTGAAGGACAAGTTGGATTCCATTGGGACGGGGGGGGGGGCTTTTTATTGACAAATCAAGTTGACTGTTTGTTTTGATGGTTTTATGATTTCTTTGAGTTAACTAAGGGCTTCAAAACTGTCGCAACCTATCACCTGTCAGAATCGAGACGAGGCAGTGCCAGTGAATCACCTGATTGGACCGCGAACCAGTCAGGTGATTCATTCAGGCAACGAAGCAGTTGCTGCTTCGGACGTCATATGTCACATGATTTTTTTCGCACCAAAGCAAGCTTTGAAGCAGTGCTTCGATAAAATTGTTGGTCAGTGTTTGAAGCACGTATCGAAGCTTCTCCCCTCTCCTCCTCCTCCCCCCCCCCCTCCTCCTCCTCTCCTCTCCCTCTCCCCTCTCCTCCAAGACATGAACAAGAAATAGAATCCATGGGTCTGGGTCACCAACGAGCCACTGGACCCTGTGACTGATTCTAGCATCAGCAGCAGTTTTCAGATCACTGTTTCACAACTTCCGCTCTCAAACATTCTGTGGAGATGAAATGAGTAGATCCTGTATGAACCACTGGCTGACAGGATGCCTGTTACTGCTCACACAGTGTTAGACACGGTGTAGCGACCAACGGACAGACATCTTGGACCAGAATGGCTTCAGTCACAAAGCTGAGCATTCTACTGGCTGCTCTCATCAACACCATCCATGCAGACCAAGAAATAATCAACATTGAAAAAGATGGTAACGATTATATTTTTGGAAATCCTATGGGGGGAAATTACTGTGTGATCTTCAAGTCCGTGGCTGAAGAGACCCTGCTGTTGTGGAACACATCTAACCCGTCACCTGAGAATTCTACACTGGCTGCAGACTTAAAGGATCGATTAAAAGCTGAATTCAAGAGTGACAATCAGACAGTTCTCTCTCTGAAGATCCACAATGTGACTCATTCAGACTCAGGGCTCTACAGGGTGGAGTGTTGGGAGTCTGGCAGAGTGTCACAGAACCACAGCGTCACACTCTCAGTCTGCAGTGACATGAATATGAAGATGATGTCCTGGGCTGTTGGAGAGACAGTAGACCTGCTGTGTGAGGGGGCAGCAGCAGGTGACCACCTGACTGTCCAATGGCTGAGGGGGAGGTGGAGAAACTGCGAGAGAATGTTTCTGGACGACAGCAGAACCCTGAACCCCCTGATGGAGGACCTAAGAGGCCGAGTACAGGTGGTTGACAACAGCTCCTCTCTCCGCATCATCAACTCCACCTTCAAAGACTTTGAGTATGATTACCACTGTCTGGTCCTGGATGGACAGCGTTGTGTTGGCAGTCACATGATAACAGTGTTGTACACACCAGGGTTAGTTCTAGGCTCACCGGGGGAGGAGGCTGTGCTGCCCTGCTTTCATCCTGACACCAATGGGACAGTGATGAGGTGGGAGACCCCTCATGGACTCCTCTACGCAGCATCACCATCTCAACACCTCTCTGAGGACGCCAGTGACCTCACTGACGGGGGGAAGCAGATGTACGTGCTGGACGGAGGAGTGACAGGGAATTACTCCCTG
Source organism: Argentina silus (assembly GCF_951799395.1). Classification (NCBI taxonomy): domain Eukaryota; kingdom Metazoa; phylum Chordata; class Actinopteri; order Argentiniformes; family Argentinidae; genus Argentina; species Argentina silus. The sequence continues at coordinate 9,568 of NW_028152479.1, read as the reverse complement.
GTCGTCCCATCTCTGATGCTCAACCACACGGGGCATTATACCTGTTATCAACATGACAGTGACATGTACATCAACGGTTATCTTCTACTGGTCTGCCCCCACCGTGCCCCCGTTACAGCGTTCTACTCAGAGGGAGAGGAGGTGGTTCTCAGCTGTAACTCTCGTCTCAATGAGTCAGACGTGGTTCTGTGGTACAGACAGACTGCTCAGCATGATGGTGTCATTCTGGACTCAGACAGTTATTATCAAATTCCTGAAGATTTGATTGGACGAATCAATGTGTCTCACTCCTTTACCACCCTGGTCCTCTCTAACCTCTCACTGGAGGACAGTGGTCAGTACTGGTGTGCTGTCTATTATTGGGTATATTCTAAATATGTGTGTCTCTCATCAAACAAGACCATCCTAATCTATCAGGAGAAGGACCCCTTTGGCATCAACTCCATGTTCTATGCAGTGTGGTGTTCCCTGGTGAGCTGTGTTCTGCTGGGGATGGTCTGTGCTGTGGTCGCTGTGAACCTGAAGACCAGGAGAAGAGACCAGGCTTCTCAGAGGACCCTGAGGAGGAGACAGGAGGAGAGAGAGGAGGGGAGAGAGGAGGAGAGAGAGGAGGTGATCGAGGAGGAGAGAGAAGAGGAGGGGAGAGAAGAGGAGAGAGAAGAGGAGAGAGAAGAGGAGAGAGAGGAGGGGAGAGAGGAGGAGAGAGAGGAGGTGATCGAGGAGGAGAGAGAAGAGGAGACCAGTATGTGAGCAGATGAGGCCAAATGTTAAAGCAAAGAAAATGTCTGCAACATAGACTTGATGTACGTGAGAGGAGGAGGGACTCCAAACTCTATAACATTCATGAGAGGATAATATGACCGTATGTCACTTGTATATGAAGTCTGATTCTTTTTAAATTGTATAAATTCACATTACAATTGCTTTTAACTAAACGTGACCTACTAATACATTTGTTGCAACTATTATTCAGTTGTATTATATCAATGGATTTATTTATTAACCTGGTTGCAAAACTACTTTTCCAGAGCTCTAAAAACCAACATTTTAACATAAATGACTGAACTTGTTCTCATCTCAGTTGGAGTTCTGGCGCCGCTCATTTGTTGATTGAGGACCTCTTGAAGGATGTGATGGTTTCTCCTGATATATTGTGGTTTTATATCATGTATTGATGTCTGTATTTGACTGTGATGTATTTGTTCTGTGTTGTTTTGTAATTGTATAGATATTGTGGAGAGGGTGAACCTGCAGAAGAGGCCTTGGTCTCAGTGTGTTTTCCTCTGTAGAAATAAAGGTTAAAAAAACAAACAAAAATGTATTTATGTATAAATGACTTAACATGCTATTGTTTGTTTGTTTGTTTGCTTTATGCACATTTCTGTTTCGCTTTTTCCTCAAATAAAATTAAAAATAGAATTGAAATATTGTTTGTTAATCATTTGAAGCTGTCTGGCAAAACAAGAAAACATGTATTTTGCTCAGGGGAGCTTTCTCTATTTTCATATTCATACTTTGGTTATTTTGATGAATAGGCTACTGCTTAATGTACTGTTGGCCTACATGTAACTCCTGTAACAATAGCACCCCTGGAGGAAAAATCATCAATGCATTTCTAGAAAATACATGAATTAAATATCTATGTTTATGTAAGCATATTAACCTTAAAACATTATTCGGAACCACATGACTTTGAAAAACAGGTGCGTTGGAAAGCAATGACGATGAATCCAGCCTCTGGACTAACAAGTGTGGACCTCCGCCCCCTGTTGGTCTGAACGTCACATTGCAGGTTGCACGTTGCCGATTACAACTACAGTGACTACAATCCAAATGGCAATCGCAGGAGCCTCCCCCCCTCACAATCGACCGTATTTGGCCAGCAACAATACAAGACTCCATTGGAATTCCATTGGGAGAACTACAGGTGAGAACTACAACGGTACAGCAGGTGGCCACTAAGTTTTGCGGCGTGCGGCCAGAAAGCCGACTGATCAGCATTTCAAAACGTTTACAGTTTTTTTCTGAATGCTGAAACACTAACAGTGATTCTTGAAGCGCTCTCTATGAAACCATTAACACTTGTAGCCAACGCATTTACCAAGTCTGCCAGACTGAATGCACGTTCTCTGCTTTCCACTCTGTTTGCAATTTAATAACATACTTCTAGCAAAACTGGAAACATTAGTCTCTACGATGCTACACTATTTTGCCAATTGCCTTTCTACGCTGACACATGTGAAAACCTTTTAGATTATGAGTTCACTTACAAATCGGGGGAGAAGGAGAGGATGTAGAAGAGGAAGAGGAAGAGGAAGAGGAAGAGGAAGGGGAGTCAGGAACACACTAACTGATGAAATCAGAGCGACTGTGGTTCACCATGTTGTCAACCATGGGATGAGGATGAGGATGAGGATGAGGATGAGGATGAGGATGAGGGAGGCCGGGCAACGGGTTCAACCAGATCTGAGCCGCTGTTCTGTTGCAGGTGTCATCATCCAGATGTTTCTAAATGAGAGCCGGTAAGTAACTGTAAGTGCTGTAGTCTTACTGGTACAGTAACATGTACTGTACTTTCATAACTTCATAATTTCATAATCTGTCTATACTGTTCATAATGCACATATCCCTATATTTTCTTTAATACTACTGTTAATACACTGCACATATCTGTACATACTGTACATACCTGTTTATACTGTTCATACGGCATTCCATATTTATATTTATTTTGCTATCTACCTCATGCTACTGTTAATACATATATACTGCTAGACTGCATTACCTATACAGCTCATATGCTGCTACACTGTTCATACTGCAACCTATTTATTCTGCTTATAATGCTACTGCTAATTCATATACTGCTTACACTGCACTACTATACTATACTGCACTACTTACTGCTCATATACTGAACTACCTGTATATACTGTTCATTGCACTTTCTGCTATTTTGCACTTCTGGTTAGACGCTAACTGCATTTCGTTGTCTCTGTACTTGTACTCTGCACAATGACAATAAAGTTGAATCTAATCTAATCTAATCTGATGAGAAGGATCTATCACTAAAACCATTGTTTTTACAGAACTGCAAGAAAACCAGTATCTGGTGGCAGAGGTCGACTGTTCCCCCCAGAGTAGGAGACCCACAGTGTAAATATGGTCATTGCAAATACCTGCATCAGACTCAGAGAACTGCAGGACCACATAGTGGCAGATATTACACCATATTATATATATGTATTATGTATATATACACCATATTCCAACGTCAACAGAGTGAGTCTCTCTGCACTGACTCGTCTACTGAAACACAATTGAAGCAGTTTAGGATTTTTCGAGGTCTTTTCGTACTGTGCTACATTGTTTTGTCTTGTCTCTTTCAGAGAGTCAGAGACTCATCCCTAATGCCCAGAGGCCAGAGCAGCCCAGAGGCCAGAGCAGCCCAGAGGCCAGAGCAGCCCAGGGGCCAGAGGCCGGAGCAGCCCAGAGGCCAGAGCAGCCCAGGGGCCAGAGGCCGGAGCAGCCCAGGGGCCGGAGCAGCCCAGAGGCCAGAGCAGCCCAGAGGCCAGAGCAGCCCAGAGGCCAGAGCAGCCCAGGGGCCAGAGGCCGGAGCAGCCCAGGGGCCGGAACAGCCCAGGGGCCGGAGCAGCCCAGGGGCCAGAGGCCGGAGCAGCCCAGGGGCCAGAGGCCGGAGCAGCCCAGGGACCGGAGCAGCCCAGGGGCCAGAGGCCGGAGCAGCCCAGGGGCCGGAGCAGCCCAGGGGCCGGAGCAGCCCAGGGGCCAGAGGCCGGAGCAGCCCAGGGGCCGGAGCAGCCGAGGGGCCGGAGCAGCCCAGGGGCCAGGGGCCGGAGCAGCCCAGGGGCCAGGGGCCGGAGCAGCCCAGAGGCCGGAGCAGCCCAGGGGCCAGAGGCCGGAGCAGCCCAGGGGCCGGAGGCCGGAGCAGCCCAGAGGCCGGAGCAGCCCAGGGGCCGGAGCAGCCCAGAGGCCGGAGCAGCCCAGGGGCCGGAGCAGCCCAGGGGCCGGAGCAGCCCAGGGGCCGGAGCAGCCCAGGTACGTTCTGATCTGGGACAATGTTACTTTCCACCGGGCTGCTTTGCTCCGCAATTGGTTCACAGGTCACCCACTTTTCATTGCACTCAATCTCCCCCCATCCTCTCCGTTCTTGAATCCTATTGAAGAGTTCTTCTCTGCATGGCGTTGGAAGGTGTATGATCGCCAGCCCCACCAACACACAGCCCTTCTACAGGCGATGGAGGAGGCTTGTGGAGACGTGGATCAGGGGTCAGGGGTCATGCCAGGCCTGAGTAGTTTACTCTCCACGCTGCCGAGCTCAAGACAACATCTCAACAGGTCAGACCCACAGAGAAGGTCAGAGAAGGTCAGAGAAGGTCAGACTTAGCCCAATTTTTTTGGGTTCTTTTTTTTGTAGCACAAAGGTTTTTGTTTTCTTCTACTGTGCTTTTGTTGTACTACTGTGCTTTTGTGTTGGAACATTTTGAGAAAAACTAAAAAACAAAAAACATTTTCCCCTTATTTGTATTGAAAGTGTTATGTTCAGAATACACCATCCATACTTTACACATTAGGATACCTGTGTGTATGTGTGTTTACTATATGTATGACAAACTGCCCTGCACACTGAAAAAGCAAAAGTGTTTTTCATTTCTACTATCAGTGTGTAGTTGGTGCTTCGTGTGCTTATTCAAACCATGGTTTGTGTGTACGGTATTGACGCAAAAACACAATTTTTAAAAAGAGTTTGAAGAGTTTTGCAAGAATTGTTTGCTTTTGCAAGAGCTGTAGAATGTTCTGCTGGTTTGGTGTGAGGTTTCGTGGTTAGTGTGTAGAGTTTTGCAAAAATAGCCTATAGTTTCAAAGATAGTGCCTAAGCAATCAGAAAAAACTGTAATCTAGATCAGAATGATCCAGATTCTTTTTTGCTATCCAGGATCAGATCTATTTGGCAGTTGAGTACTATAGGAGAAACCAGCCAGCTCCACCTGATCCTGGATAGCAAACAATAGCATTCTGATCCAGATTAAATGTTTTTAAATACTGGGCCCTGGTCTGAATAGAACCAGGCCTCTGGAAGCAGGTAAATCAATCAAGTATCCCTCATCTGTCCACTAGATGGCAGCAGAGCCATGACTGATGGGGCAACTGCAGCAGATGGACTAGAACTGTAAAAAGCCGTTTTTATAGTGGAACGCAAATATGCAAGGCTCTGTCATCTTTGTTCCTGCTCTGTAGATTAGATAGTTCTGATTCTGTACGACTGTACTTATCACTTGTAATTCAATTTCATAAAAAAGAAATGTTGTTTGAAGAGCTCCTTAGAAACCACACAGGGCCCAGTTTTCCAAAAGCTTCATTGGTTGCAGCAGTAGTCATCATCTTGGGCCTCTTGCTGCGTCAGCCATTTTAAATTCCACGGTTGGCTTTGGACGAGAGGTGACGGCAGGGCGGCGGAGGTTCAGCCTCACCTCAGCCCCGGTAGCCTCCAATGTTTACAACAAAGACCTCTTCACCCCAAACTACAGTTCCTCTACTGTAAACAAATACAATTAATTAAAAAATAATCCTTCCTTCTTCTAGTATTGTGACTGCCAATGGCCCCCTTGGTCCGAGCATAGATTCTTTTCTTATGATGACTGATGGATAGATGATTCACTTACTTTAGACAAATGTACTTGTTGTAAGCTTGGGATAAAAGCGTCTGTAAATGTCTGAAATGTAAATGTAAACGACACTGTGACAGATTCCAAAAACTTTTATTAGAACATTACAGCAGATAAAAAGGTCTATTGCAATCATACACTCCTCCAGAACAGTACGCGTGCCTCAGCAACAAACCGTACACACTCCCCAAAAGGAAAAAAAGAGAAATAAATTAATACAAAAAAAGAAGAAATAACAAAAGAACACAGCAGTTTCCTTTGACGTTTCTGTTGAGTGAAACAAGGCCTCGTTAGACTGGGAGGGGAGAAGTACACATGCCGACCCCGCTCTCTGCCCTCCTCCCCGGAGTACGCACTTGTTTCCCCTAGAGTACACACTTATTCCTCCTAGAGTACACACTTGTTCCCTCCGGAGTACGCACTTGTTCCCCTCAGAGTACACACTTATTCCCCCTAGAGTACACACTTGTTCCCTCCGGAGTACGCACTTGTTCCCCTCAGAGTACACACTTGTTCCCCTCAGAGTACACACTTGTTCCCCTCGGAGTACACACTTGTTCCCCTCGGAGTACACACTTGTTCCCCTTGGAGTACACACTTGTTCCCCCTGGAGTACGCACTTGTTCCCCTCGGAGTACACACTTGTTCCCCCCAGAGTACGCACTTGTTCCCCTCAGAGTACACACTTGTTCCCCTCGGAGTACACACTTGTTCCCCTCGGAGTACACACTTGTTCCCCTTGGAGTACACACTTGTTCCCCCTGGAGTACGCACTTGTTCCCCTCGGAGTACACACTTGTTCCCCCCAGAGTATGCACTTGTTTCCCCAGAGTATGCACTTGTTTGACTCCATTACTGGTTCACAAACAGCAGGATTGGTGGGAGGAGACTCTTTCTAGCCCAACGCTCGGACCAATCAGAAGCTTGGAAATTCAAGAGGGGGAGTGAAGGATAGAGACTGGGACGGCAGCCATGGAAACCTGTGTTACCCCGATGTGTGTGTGTGTGTGTGTGTGTGTGTGTGTGTGTGTGAGAGAGAGATCGAGGACCCCCCACCCCCGCCTAAAAAAAACAGCCTCCCTGATATTGTGTAAGCTTTTACCCCAGGAGTTGGGCCCGTGTGAGACCACCCGTCGCCCTGCTCCATCGGCTCTCCTCCAGATCTGATTGGATATGTGTTGGCAACATGCCAATCATTCCCCCTGGGGTAAAGGGGGGGGGGGGGGGGGGGGGGGGGGTGAAGGGGCGTCTGGTGGTGTAGCCTGCAGGTAGAGGCTGGATAGTGTTAGCGCTAGTATGGTAGAGACAGTTAGCACTGCGGCTAGTGGAGGAGGAGGACATGTGGAGGAGGAGGACATGTGGAGGAGGAGGACATGTGGAGGAGGAGGACATGTGGAGGAGGAGGACATGAGAACACAGAGCTGTGGAAACTAGACTCGCACAACAGCAATGGATCCAGAAGAACTAGAGCGCTGAATTCCAAATGGAGCCCTAGCCCCCGACCTACCCCCTAGTTAGGGTGTAGGGTCTAAGTTGGGGCCTAAGTTAGGGTCTAGGGGGTAAGTTAGGGTCTAGGGCGTAAATTAGAGTCTTGGGGTTGATTTGGGATTGAGCCGTCCTTCTGGCATCACCCAGAGCTAAACATCTCAGGTCAAAGGTCAGTTTAAAGCCTGCCACGGCAACGATAACAAAATAGCATCAAAAGTAACAACAAATCAAAAAACACACTTTTTAGAGATGCATCCTTGTTCTGTAATACTGATCTGAATCACTTCACAACAAACCATGTACAAGCCACGTCTGCAGACCCAGGCCCAGATCCAAACCCAGGGCCAGACTTGGACCCAGACCCAAGCCCAGACCCAAGCCTAGACCCAGGCCCAGGCCCTGACCCAAGCCTAGACCCAGGCCCAGAACCAAGCCTAGACCCAAGCCTAGACCCAGGCCCAGGCCCTGACCCAAGCCTAGACCCAGGCCCAGAACCAAGCCTAGACCCAAGCCTAGACCCAGGCCCAGGCCCAGACCCAAGCCTAGACCCAGGTCCAGACCCAAATCCAGGCCCAGACTTGGACCCAGACCCAGACCCAAGCCTAGATCCAGATCAAGACCCAAGCCCAGACCCAGATCCAGACCCAAGCCCAGACCTGGACCCAGACTTGGGCGGAGGGGACACAGGGCGGAGGGTGGAGGGTGGGGTGGTGGAGGGTGTGGTGGGGGGTGGAGGGTGTGGTGGAGGGTGGGGTGGGAGGTGGAGGGTGGGGTGGAGTGGAGGGTGGTGTGGTGGAGGGTGGAGTGGTGGAGGGGACACAGGGCGGAGGAGCCTGGGTCTGGAGTTTACACTCATTACACTCATTAACATAATGGAAGAAGGTAGTATTGGTTGTGTCTTGTGTCTTGTGTGTGTGTGTGTGTGTGTGTGTGTGTGAACACCTGTCCCAAACACACACAGCTCGTCCCCTAAAGGATGAACACAGCTCCTTCACAGGAAACAGAGTGCCACTTGACCAATCACAAGCCATGTCTTCAACCCCAGGGTTTAAGCCTTACAGGGCTGGGAAGACAGGCTCATCCTCTACCCCAATGTGGAAGTTGTTCTCCAGCCCCCTCCCCCCCTCCCCACCTCCTCCTCCCACCTCCTCCTCCTCCTCCTCCTCTCAGGAAACAACAGTTGGTTTTTACATACTATGGTTCTTTCTCATTCTCTTCCTCTTCATTGATTCTATTCAAAGTCTCAATCTTTTATAACATTTGTTCTTTTTTGTTTGTTTTATATATATTTAATACAAATCTATATAACCCAAATTTAGAAATCTTATTTACATGAAAAGACAGTTTAAAAGCGGCTATTGCCCCCGCCCCCCCCCCCCCCCCCCCCCGCCCACCCCACACCACCACCACCCTGGTCATGGAAGAAACAGAAGACATTTTCACACATAATTCAATTCCATTTTTTTGTGTTGCTTGATTTGTTTTTGAATGCTCTAAAGCTGTCCGTCCTTCCGTACACACAAACAGCATTCAGCAAACACCAACACCATCTCTCTGCCTCACGAGCAGAATTACGATCCAAAAAAAACTCACCATGAAACTCTAGAATCTAATAAAAAAAACCATGTCACATGGCCTTGTTTGGAAACCTGTCTCGAACGCTCGACGCAGGAAACCAAAGACACAAACAATACAAACGAAAGCAAAACGTAGGGTTTCCCCCCGAAGTCGAGGAAACCACTTTAATGTCGCCCTTCTGTGGTCATACTACGAGGACACAGAGGATGGTCCAGCGCCCACAGGGGAGAGTGTGTGTATATGTGTGTGAGCATGTGAGTGTGTGTGTGTTTGTGTGTGTGCGTGTGAGCGTGTGTGTGTGTGCGAGCATGTGAGTGTGAGCGTGTGTGTGTGAATGTGTGTGTGTGTGAGAGCGTGTGTGTGTGTCTCCCCCTGGTGGTGTGTGTTGGCGTGGCCGGCAGGGTCCGGGGAGGCTCACAGCGTGTCGTCCACGGCGCAGCCCGCCCCCGCCGTGCGGCGGAACTCCTGCAGGTTGGAGACGCCGTGAAGTGGACGAACGCCCCGGCAACCACCAGGATATGGAACAGCTGATGAGAATGGAACTGGAGAGAGAGAGAGAGAGAGACAGAGAGAGGTTAGGAAGATCTTGCTGGTGTGTGTGTGTGTGTGTGTGTGTTTGTTGTGTGTGTACACTTGTGTGTGTCTGTCTGTGCTGGTGTGTGTGTATGTGTGTCTGTCTTTGCTGGTGTGTGTGTGTTGTGTGTGTGTGTGTGTGTGCGTGCGCGTGTGCGTGTGTGAAGCATCAGTCTGAGAGCAGCATTCCGAGGAGAGATTCCGGAATGAGCGTCATTCCGTCATTCCCAGAAGAGGGATTAGAC
>NW_028152480.1:5000-10000 GCF_951799395.1 Argentina silus | reverse complement strand
AATAATCATAATCATAATAACAATAATAATAAAGTAAGTTACAGTGCTTGCTGGCTAAAAGTCTTCGGGTAGTGAAGTTTATGAGGTATTTATGGTTTAGAAGATACACCTTCAAAAAGGAGCCATGAAAAGTCAGCTTATGCCCACAGACACAACATTTTTAAACCTGTTTCTCATTATAAACGCCCCCCCCCAAAAAAACCCCCAATGATATGTATATTTGCTGAGTGAGACGGGTTAGGGTAATGTGTTGTTATTGTGGTGACCCATCTGTTTGGTGTTATAACGTGTGTATTAAAGCTATATCTGGATACCATCCGAGATGTCCTGGGAGCGTCACATCTCTGTGGGCTGGAATATGAATATTATTTCCTTAATTATTTCTTTAAGTTCTTCTGACCTGTCCAGAGCGGGTCATTAACCATCCACAGAACGGGTCAACGACCACGGTTTGACGCCCAGGGTCGTGGTCTAGTAACCATAGGTGTATGACTGGGAAGAGAGGCTGGTGGAGGTAGAAATCGGAGGACGGGCTCATTGTAATGCATGGAACGGAAGAAGGGATGGTATCAGACGCATGTGTTGAATACCATTCCTAATTCCCTAGTCCCATTCCATGAATTACAATGAGCCCGTCCTCCGATTTCTACCTCTGCCGGCCTCCCCTGGCGTATGGCTTTGTTACAAGCGTCTCTCCAGACAACTCTGTCCACCAAGACATGTGTGGAATGTGGAGGGGTTTGACAAGGCAGAGTATTGTTGATAAAACTGCGCACACACACACACGCACACACACACACACACACACACACACACACACACACACACACACACACACATTCCTCCAGCGAAAGGCAGAACAACATGACGTGTTTATGTCCACTTAAGATGATTTGATTATGATTCAACGATAACTTCGATTCATTCACATTCCGAGAGGAGGCATTCCGACCAATCGCAGCGGAATATCGCGGGGCCGTGACCTCAGCGTTCGTCAGACAGGATGTCAGTGCAGACGTGCAGCAGAGGCGGTTGGGAGACACGGATGGTCTTGATGAGGCCTCAGCCCAGGTAGAGCCCTCGCACCGTGAGGATGTCCTCTTGGCATAATGGTTTACGTCTGTGGGCGGAGAGGGGAGGCTGGCGGAGGTAGAAATCGGAGGACGGGGCTCATTGTAATGTGTGGAACAGAATGAGGGTTACGGCCTGTCCTCCGATTTCTACCTCCACCAGCCTCCCCAGAGTTGGCGCGAGAATGACATTGAACCAACCATCAAGGAGGTGTCCGCAGGTGATCAGGTGACTGATCGGACCCGTGACCTCATCAAGCTAACAGGGTACCACAGGGGAGTGGTTAGACCAGAACCCAGGGGACCCACTAGACACCCTCTACTGGTACCAGTGGCCATTCCTCTGCTCAATAACCACTTGGTGTGCCTGGCCCCTTCGGAGGGGGGGGGGCGGGGGGGGTTCTGTCTGCATTGCTAATGACTGATAGGCTTTCAGAGACCATCTCTTCAGCGCTACATTAGCATGGCTAACCTGCAGCAGTGGGTTTTGTAGATTCACACTGTGCGCTGTGCACACACACACACACACTCGTGAGCTTGTACATGCACCCAGCCACACACATGCGCACACACACATACACACACACACACACAGAAGCCACAACAATAACCCATAGACTAGCGTCAGAAACAGACTTCCTTTAGGAGGCCCAGAAACCCTCTCCTACGTCTCCAAACCTCTCCAACCTCTGCAACATTAAACAGGCTAAACCTACCCCCAAATATCAGGAGAATTATTATTATAATTATTACTATCACTATCATTTTACACCCCTTGTGGCTCTGTGCGTGTGTGTGTGCGTGTGTGTGTGTGCGCGTGCGTGCATCGTACTTGAAGGAGAGAACGAAAGACACATTTTATTTAAAAGACAAATATTTTTTATTAGGAAATGTGTCAGAATATGAGCACAGATTAATAACAGATTAATAACAGATTAATAACGATCTTGATTTATGAAATATTCACTTGTGGATATTACAGTCACTTAAAATAAAGGCTCTCGAAATCACAAAGACAATGTGCAGACAGACAATTAAGAACAGCTTCACTCAAGACAAACAAACTCAGTACTTCAGAAACAAACTCAGTGCTTCAGAAACAAACTCAGTGCTTCAGAAACAAACTCAGTGCTTCAGAAAGGCTTTTTTCTCAGACTATTTCCCTGTCACAAATGACACTTTCCTCCATTTTCTTTCAATCAAACGTATTGCTGCGAGAAAGTAAAATGGTGATCTTCTGTGCTTGATCATCCCAGGCAACGATGATGCTTCGGGCTTAGAGGAGTCACGGTACCAGTTTTCTGTGTGTGTGTGTGTGTGTGTGTGTGTGTGTGTGTGTGTGTGTGTGTGTCTGTGTGTGTGTCAGACAGTACAGGCATCTGGTCTTGAATTTAAAACAATCATCAGGGAAAGCAGAACCCAGGGATGGAGAGCAGGAGGCAGGGGTGTTGAGGGGGCATCTGGAGCAGGGTTGGGGGGGGGGGCAGGGGTGTTGAGGGGGCATCTGGAGCAGGGTTGGGGGGGGGCAGGGGTGTTGAGGGGGCATCTGGAGCAGGGTTGGGGGGGGGCAGGGGTGTTGAGGGGGCATCTGGAGCAGGGTTGGGGGAGGGGCAGGGGTGTTGAGGGGGCATCTGGAGCAGGGTTGGGGGGGGGCAGGGGTGTTGAGGGGGCATCTGGAGCAGGGTTGGGGGGGTTCGGGATGAGTTCTTCTGTTTCACTCGTTCTCAAACTTGCTGTACGGGTGGTCGGAATCAGGGATAAGACCTGCATACAAACGACAAGATGGAAGGAGAGAGAGATGGAGGGAGGGAGAGAGAGAGAGAGAGAGATGGAGGGAGAGAGAGAGAGAGATGGAGGGAGGGAGAGAGAGAGAGAGAGATGGAGAGAGAAACAGATTATAAACAAGAACACAGATTCAAACCAGTTGTTTGACAGTTGTGTTGTAAAATCCCTGTGACCTCATGAAGAGAAGAGTGTTTTTCTTGTGAGTTCAGAGCAGAGAGGCTGTCAGGGGAGCTGTCTCTTGTGTGTGTGTGTGTGTGTCGGGGAGTAGGGTATAGGGACCTGGGACTGGGTTTGACCTGCGCTCATCAACAGACTAGCAGAACGTCTGCCAAGCTGTCCTCCCTGGGGTGTGTGTGTGTGTGTGTGTGTGTGTGTGTGTGTGTGTGTGTGTGTGTGTGTGTGTGTGTACTGCTGAGGCATGTGTAGGACACCATCATCAATCACTCTGTCATGTTGTCCATAAAGAGCAGCACACAACCTGACATGTTAAGGACAAGGGAAAGGCAAGGCAGCGCCTGTTCCATCTCAGGCAGCTGAGGACATTCAAAGTCTCCCGGAGGATCCTTCAGTCCTTCTACTCTGGAGCTGTGGAGAGCATCCTGGCTGGCAACATCACCGTCTGGTACGGTAACAGCACGGCCCAGGACAGGCGAGCTCTGCAAAGGGTGGTACGCCTGGCAGAAAAGACCATGGGAGCTCCAACCCCCCCCCTCCCCCCCCCCCCTCCATGTCCTGTACACCAGGAGGTGTAGGACCAGAGCCTACAGGATAATGAAAAACCACCCGAAACATGGACTGTTCCAGCCGCTGCGGTCAGGAAAACGCCTTCGCTGTCATGCAGCAAGAACAGAGAGGCTAAGGCTGAGTTTCTTCCTCCACGCCATCATCATTATCAACGATGACCCCACCAGTGCCCCCCTCAAGTCACTCACACACTCACTGACATCATAACACATACGCACACACATAATTATCCATTGCAGACTCATCTTCCACTGTAATTACCTGTACTGTCAACCTGTCATTGCCATTGTATATTGCCATTCCATTGTGTACATTGCTTCACCGCTGTTTATACTGCTTATATTTTTTTATTTATTTTAAAAGCTATTGTTGCACTACTCTGTGGCACTGTCACTTTTGCATTTCACTGTATACTTGTATGCACGTGACAAATAAAGAATCTTGAATCTTGAATGTTACTCACACACACACACACACACACACACACACACACACACACACACACACTCACACACTCACACACTCACACACACTCTAAGGGGGAATGATTAGTCATACCAAAAGTTCTGGTGGTTGACAACACATCCAAGAGAGAACTAACTAATGATCTCTGCTCAGGGGTAGGTAGTAGGTTCAGGGGTAGGTAGTAGGTTCAGGGGTAGGTAGTAGGTTCAGGGGTAGGTAGTAGGTTCAGGGGTAGGTAGTAGGCTCAGGGGTAGGTAGTAGGTTCAGGGGTAGGTAGTAGGCTCAGGGGTAGGTAGTAGGTTCAGGGGTAGGTAGTAGGCTCAGGGGTAGGTAGTAGGTTCAGGGGTAGGTAGTAGGCTCAGGGGTAGGTAGTAGGCTCAGGGGTAGGTAGTAGGTTCAGGGGTAGGTAGTAGGTTCAGGGGTAGGTAGTAGGTTCAGGGGTGGGTAGTAGGTTCAGGGGTAGGTAGTAGGTTCAGGGGTAGGTAGTAGGTTCAGAGGTAGGTAGTAGGTTCAGGGGTAGGTAGTAGGTTCAGGGGGGGTAGTAGTTTCAGGGTCACTCTCCATCCCTAGTAGTAGTAGTTTCAGTTTCACTCTCCATCCCTCCCCCTCTCTATCCCTCCCCCTCTCCATCCCTCCACCTCTCCATCCCTCCCCCTCTCTATCCCTCCCCCTCTCCATCCCTCCACCTCTCCATCCCTCCCCCTCTCTATCCCTCCACCGGGTCTCCCACTACAGTGTGTGTGTGTATGTGTGTGTGTATGTGTGTGTGTGTGTGTGTGTGTGTGTGTGTGTGTGTGTGTGTGTGTGTGTGTGTGGGGCTCCTGGATCCTGGCTTCACAGTAAATCCAGCCCTGATGTTCTTTAAACATGGATATTTCTGTCTGGATATTTCCATGGCGATATTTCCAGCCTACTGATATCAGCCGTTTGGCTTCA